>NW_026606059.1:80095000-80137500 GCF_029834395.1 Sorex fumeus
TTCTGTTCATCAAGAATATAAAGATATTAGGAGAGAGAGAGACAGAGAGACACAGAGAGAGAGACAGAGAGACAGAGACAGAGAGAGTACAGCTTGCCTTACACACGGCCAACCTGGGTTCAATCCTCAGACCCCATCTGGTCCCCTAAGCACTTCCAGGAGTGACCCCTGAGCACAGAGCTGGAAACAAGCCCTGAGCATCACCAGGTGTAGCCCATCCTCCCCTCCCCTGCAACATTCTCCTCTGGCCCTGCCAAAGCAACGCCCCCAAACATAGGGCGCCTTAGCCCCTGTAGTCACTGCTGCTGCTCTAGCTGTATTTTAAGGACTGGATTGTGGGTCCATGCTGGAAACAGCCGTGGGCAACAAGTTTTTCCCTCTGCAGGAGGAAGCATGTTTGTCTGGGGCAATAGTACAGCGGGTAGGGTATCTGCCTTGCATGTGGCTGACCCGGGAGACTGCCAGGAGTAATTCCTGAGTGTAGAGCCAGGAGTAAACCCCTGAGTATCTCTGGGTGTGACCCAAAAAGAGAGAAAAAAAAACAGAAAGGTTTGTCAGTTCTTCATATTTCGTGTTGGAATGGATATTGGGTGGGTGACTGTCTGTCCTTATAAAAAGGGGGTCCTTGACGTCAGCCCTCTCAGTGTGATGTAAGTCAGCGAGTGTGTGGTATTATTTTGGGTCACCCCCTGTAACCCTAGGGGACCTTCGAGCCAGAGGAAGTGATGTAAACTAGCAGCTGACTGGCTTGCTTTGTATCTGGGGGCAGCTGAGTCCTGTATCTGGTTGAGGAAGTCCCCCTCGCCTGCTCACTTAGCTTGTAGAATCTCAGGCCAGGCCTGGTTTGGGAGGCCTCTTGTCTGGAGGCCCCAAGTGCAGAATGGGGTGAGCCGACCTGGTGAGGGAGTCCACAGGTGGTGGTCCTGCTAGGCACACCAGCATCACGCACTCTCTCTTTCTCTCTCCTCTCTCTCTCTCTCTCTCTCTCTCTCTGGTCGGGGCGTCCTCCTGCTCTGTGTGTCTGTCCTTTGCATGTCTGTCCATCTCTGCACTGAACGAAGACACACTACCTCGAAGACAACATAAATGGGAAATGTGTGTCCCCAAGTCAGCTCCTGGCAGTGGGCAAGGGAAGAGCCAGCTTTCTCCTTCCCTATTTGGATAGGACCGACCCCTTTCCAAAGCCGTGGCTAATCCTCATCATGCATCTAGCAAGATGACATTTTATCTATGGTGGCGGGGAGGAGGGTTGAGTCACATCTAGCGAGCAGTGCTCAGGGAAGATGCCTGGCTCTGGGCTAAGGAGCGGCCCTTGGCGGTGCTTTGAGGGAAGCAGATATGGTGCCTGGGATGGAACGGGGTCAGCCGGATGGAAGGCAAGTGCCTCAGTCCCCTGGACCGTCTCTCTGGTTGACAGAGGTGACCTTTCCTCACAAGCCCAAAGAAAGAGTGCCAACCCTAGAATCTGCTGGGAAGTCCCTTTTCTGCTTACTTTGGCCAGTGGATCATCTGGCTTAGCTTCCAGCACTTTGTTTAAATCTTCTTTGGCTTCCAGAAGCTTGTTCTGATGTTTATATGTCGTGGCCCGGCGTAGAAGACCTGAAATTTTTACCAAAATTAAAAATTATTTTTTAAACACATGGCATCAGGGGTCAAATGTATTTTTCCAGGGGATGACTACATGTTGCACCGGACAATTTAGGGTGTCAGAAGACTGGGCAAAACTTGGCTACAGTCCTTTTCATTACACTGTGTGGACAGAAGATGACACTTAAGTACACAGAAGAGAAGACAGAGACCACAGCACACAGCCTGGCCACTGGGGCCTGGCCAGCTACTCCGAGGCCAGAGGGACGATGTATCTGAACCCTCCACCTCTCGTGTGACCATCACGGGCAGCTTTTCACTAACCAGTCATGTTTTCCTCCTTCTAATGTATTCATCACTTCACATGTATAGATGTCACTTTCTGATCATTCCATTTGCTTTTTTAAAAAAACAGAAAATCCTTTCTTCCACATTACTCCACTCTTTGGCCTGCATCTGGCTCAGAATGTGGGACATGAGTGAAGTCTTCCTAGCAACCTCTACGATGATCAGAAGGAAGCATTTTCCCCCAAACAACGGGGGGAATTCTGATGAACAAGTCAGCTAGGGTCAAAGTGGAGCAGTTGGTTTATCTACATCAGATTTTTTTTTTTTTGCTGGGTTCAATGTATCATCTGATAACAATCGAATACTGAAAATGGATGTTCCTGGGCCTACCTATCCATTATGCAATGGGAATCTGCAGAGTAAATCATTGTTCGGGACAGAACCAAGCTGGGCACAGAGAGGAAGCCTGGCTGGTGCATGAGGCCCTGCCTTTGATACTGATCACAAATAGAGAAGAAAAGTGGAAGATAAAAACCCTGCCACACTGAGGATAATCTTGAGACAGATTAATATAGATAAGTGGTATTTCTTACCCAGGGATTATCTAGTTACCTGAATGCAAATAGAGGTTTATAATCCAAGTTAAACTTGACATTTAAAGCAACTTTATGGTTTTGCTTTTTTTTTTTGAGGAGGCAGGCCACACATGACAATGCACAGGGGTTACTCCTGGATCTGCACTTAGAAATCCTTCCTGGTAGTGCTTGGGGGACCATATGGGATGTTGGGGATTGAACCCAGATCTGCCGCCTGCAAGGGAAATGCCCTCCCTGTTGTACCAACTTGGACCCCTAGGCAACTTTATGAAGGTAATGATTCACACGAAGAAATCAGAATATATTTGAAGGATTTTTATCTTACTGCCTATTTACTGGTTTGGGGGCAATAATATGTGTGTTTTCATTTTATGACTGATGGGTTGGTTTTATTTGGGGCCACACCCAGCAGCTCTCGGGTGTGGTGTTCAGGGGTCACTGCTGGTGGTGCCCAGAGGACCATGTGGTTGCTGGGGGTTGAACCCTGGCCTCGAGGGCACAAAGTCTGTGTCTTGCCCTTTGACCTTTCACCCCGGCCCAGTAACTTTGCTTTGGTTTGGTTTGGGGGCTGCACCTGGCAGTGCTCAGGGCCTACTCCTGACTCTGCATTCAGGGATCACTCTAGCAGGTGCTGGGATTGAACCCAGTCAACCACATGCCCGGCATGCACCCTGCCCACTGGCCTATCTCTCCGGCCCCATGTGCTCTGAATCTGAAAGTGTGAGGAACAGGGTTTACCCTTGATGTTTCCAGGCTCTAATTCCAAGACCTTCTCACAGTCCAGGAAGGCGCTGTTCCAGTTCTCCAGCTTGAGCTGGGCCTGAGCACGATTGCTGTAGGCCGCCACGCTGGGCAGGGCTGACAGGCTCCTGAAACACAGACGAGGGTTGGCACCCAGCAGGTGAGGGCAGGGTGAGTGGAGAAAGAGGCAGCGGCTCCCACCATCCACTGATCAACTCAGTGCCACTAGGAGAATGTTCCAATATTTGGGCTGGAGTCTTTAAGGAGATCATTAGAATGATGCAGGTAAGGAAGGTGGGCCCTAATCCAAGCTGAGGGGCCTTCTCAGAAGAGATTAGGAGCCGGGCACACATCCCGGAAAAGCCACCTGAAGACACGGAGGACACGGGACGTGCTCAGCAGACTCAGCAGCTATGAGGAAACCCCGTGCTGCTGTTCTAGCATGGGGCACACTTTGTAAGGAAGGCCTTAAAAAACATATCACTGGCAGCATCAAACATCATTAAAAAATTGCAAAATGTACTAAATCAGGGGCTGGTGCCATAGGACACAGGGGAGGGCATTTGCCTTGCACATGGCCAGTTCAGTTTCGATCACCAGCATCCCATACAGTTCCCTAGCGCAGAGCTAGGGATCAGCCCTGAGCACACCAGGTGTGGCCGCCAAACAAACTCTCCTCCCAAATGTACTAAATCGCTATGTGAACAGAGATGCTAACATCTGGCTGAGAGGTCTACAGCTGACTCAGGCTTTAGGAGTGACCTGAGTTCCAATTCCCATAGATATCCCGAAAGAACACTGAGGAAAGGACGTGGCCCATTGAGAGAGTACACATTTGCATGTGCAAAGGTCCTGGGTTCTATCCCTGGGATCAGCAAAAAGAAATGTGTCCCCCAGACCACATGGGAGGTGTAGCCCACTGCCAGTGTTTTTGGAAGTTACCTACTTTCCACAGATGCAGGAGGCTCAAATATTGGCACTGGCATTTATGGAACATTGATGATGAACCAGTAACCTTGCTGTGGATGGGTGATAATATTTAAAACAAAACAAAACAAAACAAAACAAAAACCCTGGGCCAGAGCAATAGTACAGTGAGTAGGGCAGTTGCCTTGCTTGCTGCCAAACCAGGTTTGTTCCCAGGCATCCCATATGGTCCCCTGCCCCCAGCCTACCAGAAATGATCCCAGAGAGCAGAGCCAGGAGAATACCCTGAGCATTGCTAGGTGTAGCCTCCAAACAAAAACAAAACAAAAACCAAGCTGATAAGCAGATTGCTCCTAGCGAGCTCATGGTCCAGTCAGTCAGTCACAGAAACTTAAACTGTATTTCCAGCAAGCTCTCTGAAGGAGAGAAGAGATCTCTGAAGGGCCTTTAAGGGACGGGGTATGGTTCATGGGAGAATACCAACCACTTCAAAGGAGCCCTTCAGAGCTTGGAGCCCAAACAAAACAAAGCAAGAGCCCCTCCACTGGGCACAGGAATGAGTGATTCAGCAGGGCAGGAATGCAACCTAGTCTGGAAGACTTCTTGCAGGAAGAGATGTGAGGGGCCCAGGTGATAGGATAGTACAGGGGGCAGGCACTTGAGCCCTGACAGGAGCAATGCCTGAGCACAGAGCCAGGAGTAAGCCCTGAGAACCACCAGCGGGGGCCGCAAACAAAACCAAAACCAAACAAAAGTGAGGCATGGGTTGAGAGCTAAAAACTATATAAGGGTTCAAGTAGAAAAAGAGCAGAGGGCAGGGGACCAGACAGGGCCCGTGGATAGAAGGTGCTGTGTGACCTGGGCCCTTGGAGGACAGGACTGGGTGGAGGCCATGTAACCACGGGCCCGTTCTGAACCCCTCCACTGTGGGTCCACGAGGCTGAGAGTCTGGAGCG
Source organism: Sorex fumeus (assembly GCF_029834395.1). Lineage (NCBI taxonomy): Eukaryota > Metazoa > Chordata > Mammalia > Eulipotyphla > Soricidae > Sorex > Sorex fumeus. Next base: position 80,100,096 of record NW_026606059.1, read on the forward strand.
CGACCTCGCTGCATGAGTCCCCGGCTTTCCTCCCCAGCACCAGGAAAGCAGGTGGAATCGACCTTCGTGCTCAATGGACTTTGTGTGGGGCATTCAGATAGTGCCGATTTTCTTTGCAAAAACAGGAGCATCAGGGGGCCAGAGCAACAGCACAGTGGGGAAGGTGCTGGCCTGCTCTGGGGTCAAGTCAGCTTCCACACGCGGTCCCCAGAACCCCACCAGGAGTGACCCCCAAGCACAGAGCCAGGAGAAAGCCCTGAGCACCATCAGGTGTGGCCCTCAAACCAAAAGAAAAACTAAACAAGGACCATCAGGTCCCCTGACGAAAGTGGGGGTGACTCTTACGAGACCCCCTTCTGCTATGGGAGATTTCTTCCCCTTCTATCTTTACTTCAATAAAATCTTTATATGAATTTTAAAAAGTTATGGCGGGGGTGAGAGAGAAACTCAGGTTTAGGCATTTTTTCCCCAGGGGATGCATCCCCAGCAGTGCTCAGGACTGACTCCTAGCTCTGTGCTTAGGATCACTCTGGCAGGACTACAAAGGACTACAAATCCAGGTTGGCCGTGTGTGAGGCAAACATCCTGCATGATGTACCTGAGAAAAGTATTTTTTTAAAAATGGGCAGGGGACGAGAGAGAGAGAGGGCTCGGTGGGCTGGAGCAACACTCTGTAAGCAGAAAGCCTGGGTTTGATTCCAGCAAATAGTTCCAGCACAGTCCCCAAGGACTGCCAGGTGTGATCCTGAGCACCAGTCCAGGAGTAGCTGCTGAGCTCTGCTGGGTGTGGCTCCCAAAATAAAACAATAAAGGCGACACAAAGGAAAAGAAAAATCACAAGTCCCTGGAATGGTTCTGAGGTAGACTACTTATCACCAATTAAACTGGAACACGATCAACTTTAAACGGAGAGCTTCAGGCCCAGCAGAATCCTCTCACCTCGTGTAATACATGACAGCCTCTTCGTAGTCTCCAGAGTGGAAAGCTTCATTGCCCTTTTCCCTTTCACGGGTAGCAAGAGCATCTCTCTCCTTCTCTGTGAGGCCTAGAAATATAGATTAGCTTGCAAGGTGTTAAAAAAAAAAGTATGGGGCTGGAGCCATAGGACAGCGGGCAGGGCATTTGCCTTGCATGCGGCCACCCCAGGTTCGATTCCCAGCATCCCCTATGGTACCCCAAGCACCGCCAGGAGTAATTCATGAGTGCAGAACCAGGAGCAACCCCCTTCTGGTGTGACCCCAAAATAAAAAAAAGTGCTTAGGAGGTGGGGATGTTTCTCATGGGGCCAAAGCACATGCTCTGCACATGCAAGAGCCCCAGGATTGATCTCCAGCAACACACACCTAGCATTGCTAAGTGAAGCCAAAGCCCTAAATAAAACCAACAAAAAAATCAAGAGAAATTTTAAAAGAATGCTTAATACACACGATCCTCACAGTCACAGTCCTCCCATTGTTCATCGATTTGCTAGAGCGGGCCCAGTAACGTCTCCATCATGAGACTTGTTACTGTGTTTGGCATATCGAATACGTCACGGGTAGTTTGCCAGGCTTTGCCGTGCGGGCGAGATACTCTCAGTAGCTTGCCCCTCTCCGAGAGGGGCGGAGGAATCGAACTCGGGTCGGCCATGTTGGCCACTTGTAAGGCAAACGTCCTACCGCTGTGCTATCGCTCCAGCTTAACAAACACACACACACACACACACACAATTTGTTGTTTATTTATTTTGCTTTGAGGCCACACTTGGCAGTGCTCAGGGCTTACTCCTGGCTCTGCATTCAAGGATCACTTCCTAGTGGGTCTTGGGGGACCCTAATAGGACATCAGGGATCAAATCCAGTCCAGCTGTTTGCAAGGCAAGTGCCTTCCCCACTGTACTTCCTCTCCACCGTAGGAATGCATTTTCTGACACAAGTATGAAGTGATCCACAAAAGGCTTTCTAAATGTAAGGACATGCTTTTCAACCATTCACACTTCTTTTGGGGTGGGAGTGGGAGAAATCTGTGTTTTGGCCACACCTGTGTTTTGGCAGTACTTAGGGGCCACTCCTGGCTCTGCCCTCAGAACTGACCCTGGGCCTCAGGGACGATACACAATGAGAGGGTCAGGATGGGCTTAGCAGGATGAAAGACACGACCCTTGGCCTTCCTGCCAGTTCGCATCCAGTCATCCATCACACTTCTCGGGGCTTGGGTATTTCTGTCTTATTTTGTTTGTGCTGTGCAGAGTGTTTCCTTCCAGTGCTCCGGCTCCCACATGGAGGTCACAGCGCCCACCCGGACCTCAGGGGTTGGGGATTTTTATGATTGGTTTTGGTTTACTTCAGTGGTTCTCTGCACTATGGACTTCAAATGAAAACTGCTTTATTTTTGGTTTGGAGACAAAAAAAGGGAGGGCAATGGGAGAGGAATCTAGAAAAAAAAGAAAGAGGATTTAAAAAAAAAATTTTTTTTAAATTAAGGGCCCAGAGAGATAGCACAGGGGTTAAGGCATAGCCTTGTGTGAGGTGCCCCCCCACCCCGGTTTGATCCCAAGCATCACATAACATTCCCCCGGCACTGTCAGGAATGGCCCCTGGACACAGACCCAGGAGTAGTACTGAGAAGCACCAGGTGTGGAGGGTACTGAATTAGGTTTCCTGCATCCCAAGTATGTCCTCAGCCTATAGCTCACTGATTTATTTCTCTGGCCCTGCTGTTTATCACACACACACACACACACATTTACACACATTTCGGGGGGACACACTCATGGTGCTTAGAGCTAACTCCTGGCTCTGTGCTCAGGATCCAAGGACTATATACAGTCCTGGGAATTGAACCCAGATAGGCCACATGCAAGACAAGCAAGCACCTTACCTATTGGACTATCTCTCTGGCCCCATTTTATTTTATTTATTTAAACACCATGGTTTACAAAGTTGTTCACAATATAAGCTGTTACAGGCTTTTGATGTTTCAGCCCCCATCCCACCATCTAGATGACCTTCCCTCCACCATTGTCCCCAACACCCCCACCAAGCCTGCCCTTTTACCAGGCACACAGCAATTTATTTTATATTGCTTGTAACAACCAAAATGGCTAAAGGGATTATCAAAAATATTTCAGTAAAAGAACATTTGTGAAAATTGTTAAATCTCACCATGGGCTTGTGCGGTCTTTATCTGAGGATTTCTTAAGCTGTTTGTCACTAGTTGAGCCTTCTGTGTAACTGTTTGTGTGTGTTGAGTTTAGCTGGCCTCTGTGTTACTTTCTCCTTTAGTTTGGCGTGCTCCTACTGGGATGCCAATATTGTGGAATGTTGTATATGCGGCCTTGTAATTCTCTGACTTTATTTTAAACTCTTATTATAGAAGTATGACAAATATTATGTGTGAAATTAAGTAATGGACATAGCTAAATTTGTTGAAAGTCACCCATTCCAGGAGAAAATCGTGACACTTCCTCCTCACCTCGCATTCCCTTCCAAGGCTGGTTGCTACACATTTTGTCATGGCTGGACAGGGGATCACAAAAGGTATGTGGGCAGGTACTGAGGAGCAAATTCGTCACCTCATGGCTACAGGCAGGTGTCCCACTAGTGTACCACAACTCTGGCATACATGAACTTTTAGTGGAAATCGGTAACATTGAGAGAATGTCTTCTGTGGCAAGGGATTTTATTATAATTTTAATTTTATTATAATTTTAAATGTAAAGACTAACTTCTTCTATTTGTTTAGGTTTTGTGTTTGGGCCACACCTGATGGTGCTCAGAGCTTAGTCCTGGCTCTGCACTCAGGGATCATTCCTGGCGAGCTCAGGGGATCATATGGGATGCCAGGATCAAACCTAGGTTGGCTGCATGCAAGGCCAGCGCCCTACCTGCTCCAGCCCCAAGACGAATTTATTCTTATTTTGCCCCCAATTACCTGTTATGTCTATATTTGTTTCAATTTTAGACAAATGCAACTTGTTGTTTATCACAGTTTTTTCTTTGTAATCTTCATCAAGCTTTGAACATTCCTTTTCCACATCAAATCTTAAAAGAAAGGAGAATCATTTTATAAAGTATGATATAAGCAAGAAAATAAAATCTAGGAATGATATTCTTGTATTATCATGGTTGCTTCAGAAGCATGCTCCAAAAATGCACTTTGAATGACAATTCTTATGCATTCTTGCTTAGAAAACACATGATTTAATGAGAAGTTGAATTAGTAATCAGTTGTAAACTATTCAGAATGCTGTGATTACATGAATCCATTTCACTCAAAATAATTTTTAAAACTTTGAGTAGGTATATGGATTTCAATATTATTAATTTTTGTTTGCACTTATAAACAAAGGGATGCAGTAGTTTATGGCAAAGAAGAGCTCAATATACTAAAAACAAAAACAAAACAATTTTTAAAGAAGAAAATATACAAAGGAAAAGTGCGTAGGAGGCCGGAGAGATAGCTCAGCAGGTGGTGCACAGGCGTTGCATGCAGGTAGCCTGGTTTGATCTCCTTCATCACGCTATATCCAGAGCACTGCCAGGAGTGATCCCTGAGCATACAGCTGGGAGTAGCCCCTATGCAGTGTTGGGTGTGTGACCAAAAAGGAAGGGGAGGGGAAAGGAGGGGAGGGAGCAGAGGGGAAGGAAAGGGAGAAGAGGGAAGGGGAGGGAAGGAGAAGGAAGGGAAGGGGAGGGGAGAAAAGAGAAGGGAAGGGAAGAAGGGAGGGAAGGAAAGGGGGGAAGGAGAGGGGAAAGGAGTGGAGGGGCAGGGGAAGGGAAAGAGAAGGAAAGGAGAAGGGAAGGGGAGGGGAGGGGAGGGGAGTGGAGTGGAGGGGGAAGTGGAAGGAAAATCATACTTGTCCCACTCTGCATAATCTCTTGGAATTTTCTTTTTAGCTGGTTTACTTTTAGTATGTTTTTCCTGTAACAAAATCATATTTCACATAATTAGTAGGTTTCACTGTAAATGCAAGAATTGGCCGATGCAAGGGAATGTGAAGTATGGGGTTCACACCTAAATGTGAAGCACTGGCTAGAAACACTAAATGGGTAACTCGGGCATCCTGGCGGTGAGCACTTAGTACCAGAACCCCATGGAGGAAACAGCAATATTGGTGAAAGAAACAAATAAATTGTAGCAAACACCACAAAACACCAAATAGAATGGATAACAAAAATAGGTATCCTTGAAGGCATAACTCCAATATTGTAATTAACATAATAGTATGCAGCAAGTTCTAAAAGAATTTAAAATTTATAGGCCAAAGTCACAGGATAAGAGTTAAGGTTTTTGCCCTGCATCTAACCAACCTGGATTCTATCCCAGCACCACATAGGGTCCCCTGAGCACCATCAGGAGTGACCCCTTGAGCTGAGTCAGGAGTAAGCTCCGAGCATAGCAGGGTATGGGCCCAACCCCCCCCCCCCCCCAAAAAAAGATCTTTACAGCACACAGCCACGGAGAAGAAAGGCCGCGCGGGGGCCTCCACAGCTTCCGAGAATGCTCCTGGTCCCGAAGAGAGCCGAGATCACCGGGAAGTCCCAGATGGGGTAGGTGCCGCATCCCGCCTCCTCCAGAGGGAACCCCGGTGACCATGAACCTCTACAAGCATAGCTCGCTTATGCAGGAACTGGGACTCTCACTGCAAACTGCGTGGCCGCGGCCGCTTATGCAGCCACGCGACATCTTCTTATATATAAAGTGGTCAATGGAACGTAAATTCTCCAACGTTTTTCCCTGAAAATCAGGCTTAACTCTTTTACAAACCACAATGCCGAAAAGGAAAGAGAGAACAAAAGGGAATGCCCTGCCACAGAGGCAGGGCGGGATGGGGATGGAATGGGGGGTGGGAGGCTGACTGGGATCCGTGGTGGTGGGAAATGGTTACTGGTGGAGGGATGGGTATTCAAAATAAATAAATTTAATTTAAAAAAGTTATAGTTAATTCCAGAAACAATCTATGGAATTTAAGAATATATGCCTAAAATTTTACTAGATATGTAGGATATAATTTTGACTGATTTGCACTTATGAAACTATCATTATAACCCCACATGCCTTCTTCTAAAACTCGAAGCTGGGAAGTTTTGCATGCAGCAGACAGTGGTTTGATTCTTGGCTAACTGAGGGTAATCCCTGAGCACTGCTGTGTGTGAGCCACACTCCATGACAGCAATAAAAATGTGACTTCCATTAGAGCCGATTAATTTATGATGGACATCCAACTTGTACTAATTCTATCTTTTAAAAGACTCAAGGGGCCAGAGTGATAGTACAGTGGGTAGGACTTTTGCCTTGCATACGGCCAACTCGGGTTCAATCTCCAGCATCTTATATGGTCCTCTAAGCACCATCAGGGGTGATTTCTAAGTGCAGAGCCAGGAGTAACCCCTGAGCATTGCTGGGTGTGACCCAAAAAGAAAAAAAAGACTCGGGTACTAGCTCACATAGCACAACTGACTTCCGCCCTGACCACCACACCCTGCCCCATGCTTTCCCTGTGTGACAGGGCACCTGGGATGATGACCTCATGGGGGCCACCTGCCCACCCCTGACCAAGTACCAGCTGGGTGGCTTAAAGTGACCACGCCCAGTTGCCAGAAGCCAAAATGTCAGTACAGCCTGACCTTCGATTTAAGAATGAATCTCTTCTTGGAAAAATGTTAAAATACATTGTGTGAGTTTCTGAGCTACGCCAGGGATAACTGCCTTGAGCCCGCCATTAGGCTCACACTCTGATTCATGGAATATCTGCGTGCTTTGTGAATTCCCCATTTTGCCCACTTCCTCATGTAATCAATTATAAAAAGCTAGCTTGGGAGAAATAAATTTGGAGCTTGATCAGAGTCTTGTCTTGCTCCCATTCTTCTATATCTCTCTCTTTTTTTCCCCACTCGCGCACCCTCTCCTGATTATCCACATTGACTAGTCCCGTGGGTCGGGGCACCCAGTCACCTGCACAGTGAAGGTAACAGAAGGGATGAGGAAAGCAATGGTCAGGAAGCCCACAAATGTTTCTTTGGGAAGGGGAGAGTGCTCCCAAGCAGTACCCTGGGGAGGGCGATGATAGTAATACTTGGCCAACCTGGAGGAGGGGGCCACTTGGAGTGCCAGGGATTGAACCAGGGTCTACTGGATGCAAAGCAAATGCCAACCCACTGTATTATCGCTCTAGCCCCGAAATTCCTTCTGTGACTCAAGAAAAAAAAATCAGCTGGTGGGTGGGGCTGGGGAAAACTTCCTCTCTGGTCCCCGGATTATATAGACAGCACTTCTACTGAATGACCCCCAGGTCCACCCCCACCCCCAAAAGACCCACCTTCCCGTTGCAGAGAGAGTGCCTGGCCCCGCGGACGGGAGGGAGTGCATCCCCACGAGGCGCTAGGACCCTTTCGGGTTCAGTGCACTGGATTCTGCCTTCTTCTTTTTTAATTTCTGACACCCAGCTCTGAGAAGAAGGGAAACAACAACAGTTTGAAACCAACAAAGTGGCCACGAGTGATAGAGACAGCAGTGACAGGCCTTGCATGTGGTCGGTCCCGTTTCCCTCCCCACCTCCCTGTATGGACCCCAGATAATGGACCCCAGAGCCCCGTCAGGAGTGATTTCTGAGTGCAGAGCTCCTGAGCATCCCCTGGTGTAACCCAAAAAAAGCTAAACAAACAAAAAAAGGATATGGTTTGTTGCTTTCTCCTGGGGCCTATTTGAAGAGGACTCAAGAGGACGTCTCTCAGTGCGAGGCTACTGAGCCAGGGACCAGAGCGACAGGACAGCAAGTGGGACTACACACAGCCACCTGCTGGGATCCCCGGCATTCCATAAGGTCCCCTGAGCCTGCCAAGAGTGATTCCTACACACAGAATCAGGAATAACCCCTGAGCATTGTCAGATGTGGCCCCAAAACAGAGAGAGAAGAGTAGAGAGAGGAGAGAGGGAGAGAAGGAAAGAGGGAGAGGGAGAGACAGAGAGTTACACCAGGGGATGCTCAGGAGCTCTGCACTCAGGAATTACTCCTGGCAGTGCTTGGGGAACCATATGGGATGCCAGGGATTGAACCCGGGATGGCCGAAGGAAAGCAAACGCCCTCCCTGCTGGACTATCACTCCGACCCAGCTACTACTAAAAAGCGATAGCACAGCGGGTAGGGCATTTACCTTGCACGCGGCCTACCTGGCTGTCCCAGGTTCAATTACTCCCCCCTCTCGGAGAGCCCGGCAAGCTACCAAGAGTATCTCACCCGCACAGCAAAGCCTGGCAAGCTCCCCGTGACGTATTCAATATGCCAAACACAGTAACAAGAAGTCTCAAAATGGAGACGTTACTGGGCCCGCTCAAGCAAATCGATGAACAACGGGAGGACAGTAACAGTGACAGTGACTACTAAAAAGTCACTGTGACAGCAAGAGGCCTGGGGTTTCAAGTGAGCGAAGCAGATGTCCACGTGTCCCCAAGCCCCAGAAGGCTGGACTGTCAGGGAAGGGCAGTGGGTCCCGGGTGGCATGTTCTCTACCTTTATATCCCCGTCAATTTTCTCCCACTCTTCTGCAGTAAAACTGGACGCAGTTGCTGCTGGCTTGTCTTTCCGCAGAGCTCGACTCTGAGGGGCCAATTTTTGAAGGCGCTTTTCACAGAGTTCTGTAAGTTCAGGATAATACCCTTCTTCGCCGGACCTTTACATAAAATTCAGAATTTCACTTTAGTGTGGATTGTCTAGACCTGTGGATGAAACTATCAAAAATGCGGGGGTTCCACAAAGATCTCAGGGGCTTCCCCCACCTCCTACTCACTCCCTCAACCCAAATCACTGTATCACTGTAACACTGTCATCCTGTTGTTCATGGATTTACTCGAGCAGGCACCAGTAACATCCCCATTCGCCCCAGCCCTGAGATTTTAGCAGCCTCTCCTTACTTGTCTTTCCCAATGCTGCAATATTGGAGGCACTTTCAGGGTCAGGGGAAAGAGACCATTGTTACTGCTTTTGGCACATCAAATACCCCACGGGTAGGTTGCCAGGCTCTGCTGTGTGGGCAAGATACTCTTTGTTAGCTTGCAAGGCTCGCCGAGAAGAATATATATATCCCTCTATGATTTGTTGCCTACTGTCTGAACTCCATCAAATATGATGTGGTAATTATGGAAAATGGGGTCGGGAGAGTCTTATGATGTGTTGCACAGCCCACATAAACCTCATTATTTTCTGTTCCTTCATGGAGTGGAGGGGCTACAATGAAAGGGGGAAGAGAGAGCCCAAAGACACCAATGTCCACTCAATATTCTGTTTTACTTATTTTTATTCATTTACTTTTTGTCCCCACATCCATCTTACTCCTGGATCTGTGCTCAGGGGTCACTCCTGGAGATCTCAGGGGACCTTATGAGATGCTGTCACTGTATCACTGTCATCCCGTTGTTCATCAACTTGCTCGAGCGGGCGCCACTCCTTACTCGTCCTTCCCAATGGTGCCTTATTGAAGGCTCTTTCAGGGTCAGGGGAATGAGACCCGTTACTATGTGAAGCTAGGGATCAAAATCAAGTCAACAATTTGCAAGGCAGGTATGTTATTCTTTGTTCTGTCACTCCAGCCTCCATTTTTATTTGCATTTGAGTCAGCAGCCAAAAACAAGTGTTCAGGGGGCTACTCTGCTCCGGGATCACTCAGCAGTGCTCAGGGGTCCATGCATTGTTAGAAACTGAACCAGGCCTCCTATATGCAAATGTGCTCTTTAGCCCATCTTGTTCTCTCTGGCTCACATCACACATTTTAAAAGTTACAGGGATGAGACTGGAGCTATAGTACAGTGGGAAGGACGCTTGCCTTGCACATGGATGATCTGGGTTCAGACCCCAGCACCGTACATGGTCCCCTAAGCCCTCCAGGAATGGTCCCTGAGTGCAGAGCCAAAAGTAAGCCCTGCACACCGCCGGTGGGGCTCCCCACACAAAAAATTACAACAAATAGTACTTTCACCCCCCTTTCATACATATATGTTAATTTTGCACATAAGGTTCATTTAAAGTTATAAATGAATAGCGCATAAAAATAGACACACCTTTACACACAGTGGAGTGCAATAGCTAAGATCATGCAGTAGCTAAGATCTGAATAGTACACAGTGCCCAATGAGAGGTGAGCAGAGAGAGAAACTCCACATACACATGCAAATGCAGTCTCCATGAAACAGCACTGGGCTAGTGGGGGTGGAGGGTGAGGGTGGAACCCTGCAGTTTGCTTCAACGTGACTGGAACTGGAGGAAGTCATGTATAGTGAACTGAGTCAGAAGGAGAAGGATGAACATGTACTGATCTCACTTGTATCACTTCACTTAATCACTTAACTTCCCGTTAGTCGTCGATTTGCTCAAGAGGGTGCCAGTAACGTCTCCATTTGTCCCTGTCGCGTGCTAGTGTAGCCCAATGGCATCTGTTCGCTCTGGGAACTTGAAGAGCCTCAAACGGATCATTCATGATCTTGACGAAGAAGTCTGACCATCTGGTAGGTTTTGACATTCCGTGGAATCCAGTCGGTAACAGCTCTAGTCCAGCGGTCGTCTTTAAATCTCATTACGTGACCAGCCCATCTGATTTTTGACACCTTGGCAAATGAGACAGCGTCCCTGATTCTTGATCGTCGACGGATGTCGGAACTCCGGATTTTTTCTCTCATTTGTGTGAAACGTGATATTCCAAGCATAGCTCTTTCTATTCTTCTTTGGGAGACCTGAATAGTGTTCTCATCCTGTTTGCGTTGGGCCCAGCTCTCTGAGGCATATGTTAATGCAGGAAGAACAGTGGAATCAAAGAGATGTGCCCGGAGCCGGAGGTTCTTCGTCCTCTTAGCTATTTCTTCGACGTTCTTGAAGGCGTTCCAAGACGCTCTCTTTCTCCTGCGCAGCTCGGGTGCCAGGTCATTTGTCATGTTGACCTCTCGACCTAGGTACACATAGCTGTTGCATTCGGAGATGGTCGTTCCATTGAGAGTGAATGGGGCGTCAGGAACGAGGCTGTTTCTCATAAACATTGTCTTCGTAAGACTCACTTGTATGTGGAGTATAAAAAAACAAAGTCCGGAAATAGTCAATGCCCGACGGAAACGACCCCTTACATCATGCCAAAGGAAGTGAGGGCTGTGAGTGGGGGTGGCAGGAGCAGGGGCTGGGGGCGGGGTGGAGATACAGGCATGCTGGCGGCAGGCCTGGTGCAGGAGTGCGGGATGCATTCAGCAATATTAATACTGGGAACGAAGAAACAGCACAGTGGAGAGGGCGCTTGCCTTGCATGCTGCCGACATGAGTTTGATCCCCGGCATCCCATATGGTCTCCAGGCCCTGCCAGGAGTGATCCCTGAGCACAGAGCCAGGAGTAAGCCCTGAGCATGGCCCAGTGTGGCCCTTCAAACAAAACAATAACAACAAAAACCGTACTTATACTATTATAAGCCATAATCACGCAAACATTGACAATTAAAATGGGTGATATAGGTGCGAAATAAAGACTTTTGCTTTTTGTTTTTTAGTGTGGTTACACCTGGCGGTACTATGGCACTGCTCCTGACTCTGCCAGGGGTCGCTCCTGACATTGGTTGGGGGATCACATGTGGTACCATGGATTTAAACTTGAGTTGACCACATGCAAGGCAAGTAAGTGCCTTACCACCTGTACTTATCTCTCTCTATGTGTCTTCCTTTGTTCTTTAAATTATTTAGTTTTGGGGAGGGGGCAAACATTGCTCAGGAGGGCCCTTCCCAGTGAGAGATGTTTTTGTTGTTTGGGTCATACCTGGTGATGCACAGGGGTTACTCCTGGCTTTGCACTCAGGAATTATTCCTGGTGGTGCTTGGGGAGACCATATGGGATGCCGGGAATCGAATTTAGGTCAGCCATGTGCAAGGCAAATGCCCTACCTACTGTGCTACCACTTCAGTCCCCCAGTGAGAGATGCTTGGGGACTATGTTGGGGGTAGGAAACCGAACACATACAGGCATGCTCCTTAACCTCTATACCACCTTTCAGGCCTTAGAAACTGCGAGAGTTGGGGGTGGGGGGGATAGTTACAAATGGTAATTAGATGTGAGATGGAATGTGAGACATCCTGCTTACTTCCCAAGGAGAAGTTTCTGCTCCTGACGCACCCCCATTCCCCCATCCTCTCCCACCCCCTGCTACATGGATAGAAGAAAATGGCAGAGGAGGTGGGGAAGAGAGAGACAGAAGAGGGGAAAGGCATTTTCCTTGCATACCTTACACCATCCGGAGTGGCCTAACAACCGAGATAAAAGGACCAGATAATAACACCCAATCCAGCCACTAGAAATTCCATTTCTGCCCAGCTCAGTGGAGGCTGTGCTCTCTCTGGCTTATTGCTTACTGACATTCATTTATTTCCTCCCTTGTTTGCCCACTCAGAGACCTTGTGTCTGGACCCTCTTCACCAGCCCATCACCCCCTCTTTTGGCACTGTTCACTTCTTCCCCTGACCCTAAAAGCTCCAAGCCCCTGCCTGAGAGCAAAGTGGTTTTGGGGCGACAGCAAATGCACCATCATCTTTTCTTTTTCCTTTTTTTTTTTTTTTGCTTTTTGGGTGGGCTGGAGCAATAGCACAGCAGGTAGGGCATTTGCCTTGCATGCGGTTGACCTGGGTTTGATTCCTCCGTCCCTCTTGGAGAGCCTCCAAGCTACCGACAATATCTCGCTCGCCCGGCAAAGCCTGGAAAGCTACCCATGACGTATTCGATATGCCAAACACGGTAACAGCAAGTCTCAGAATTTGTTGTGAGACGTTACTGGTACCCACTCGATCGAGCAAATCGATGAACAACAGGACGACAGTGCTACAGTGTTTTTTGGGTCACATCCGATGATGCTCAGGGGTTACTCCTGACTCTGCACTCAGGAATTACTCCTGGGGGTGCTTGGGGAACCATATGGTATGCTGGGAATCGAACCCAGGTCAATCACGTGTAAGACAAACACCCAACCAGCTGTAGTATCACTCCAGCCCCAATCTTTTCAAGTTCCTAGGACCCGATGAACGCTGTTTCTCCCCGAAACTTGGCTCTCCACTGCTGGCTTCAAGAGGCAAACAAACTCATTGAACAAGATTGCAGAAACAACCTCAGACTAGAGTCAGCAACAGACTCTAGATGGGACAACAACAAAAACAGCCTCAATATTTGAAAACGGGTGCTAATATTTCTAAAGAGGCCAACATGGCCGACCCGAGTTCGATTCCTCCGCCCCTCTCGGAGAGCCCGGCAAGCTACCGAGAGTATTCAATATGCCAAACACAGTAAAGTTTCTGAGTTTTCTAAATTTCTAACGTTTCTGAGTTTTCTAAATTTCTGAGTTTGCTAAGTCTCCTGTTCTTTCATCATTGGCAGACTGAACGTAGATGATTTTAAATGCTTACCGGAGCTCACAGAGAATTTTTTCCAGATGCTTAACATTGGAACATTTCTCTATGTACTTGAAATCCAAATGTTCGACGGGAATTTTAAACGTTTTTGTTGTTCCGAAACCCCACAGTGAGGGATTATCTTCTGTAGTCATTGCTGAAAATATAAAGCAATAGAACAGTTGAGAATTTAGTATATATCCTAATACTGTAAGGCAGATAGCTAGGGGGACCCTGATAATGTATTTTTGGGAAATAGTAATAATTGAAAACCTAAGCAGAGATTTCCTAGCACTGAAGTAGCCCAAAGGCATGAGGACCATAACCCTTAGACATGGAAATCCTGAGCTCTGTAGCCAGGAGACACTGAAGCACCACCCACATGCAGAAATCCAAGGTTCCATCCATGAGATTATGAAGAGCCTATCGACAGTGCAAGGGATGAGATTATAGTAGACCATCAAAAGTCCAAGGAAAGAGATTATAGGAGACAATCAACAGTGCAAAGTTTTTCTGTGACAACACCCAGATTAACTTTTAATAGTAAAAGCACAGTGAACCTATTTGGAAGAACTGCATCGAGCTCCTTCTGAACATTGTTCACAGCTTCCTCTGCAAGCCCATGATTTCCCTTGAACACGTATGTCACCTGCTTGTCTCTCTGTCTCTTTACTTGCCTGTTTCTGTTCTAGAGAAGCCTGTGTTCTCGCAAACATCGATCTCTCCCTTTTCCTCTCCCCTCACATCTTTTAAAATCAGTTTCAATAACAACCTTGCTTTACCATTTTTGCCCCCTCAGTGAAACCTTACTGTGAGGGAAGGAGATAGACCCACAGTGCCCGGGCTGAGTTTGGGACTGGCCTGATCTAGGTCAGGCGTTTGCCTGGGCACTGATGGCCGAGGCGGGTTGAGCAGAGAAGTGGGAACACTCTTTCCTCAAGCCAACCTCCCGCACTTCCCACTTCACTCAGCTACCGGCCACACCAAAGCTCAATTTGGATAGTATCTGAGAACCACTTAATACTTATAAAAATTGTTTTTATTTCCACAGAAAAGGAGGTGGACTATGTTCTCCCCTCACTTCAAACTTCCTAAAACACAATAGTCAACATTCAGGGATTATCTCACATAGGCAAAATTGAAATACAGTAACAAAACACTTTTGGTTATGTAGAGGGAAATATATCTTTTCCTCTGCCCATTCATGTTCTATCCTGAATGCCTTCAAATTAACTGGAAAAAAAAAAGAACAAACAAAACCCCAGTTTATTTTTGTTTTTCTTTGTGGGTAACAGCCGGTGTTACTCCGGCCTTGCTCCTGGCTCTGCTCTCAGAGATGATTTTTGAAAGTGCTGGGGAGACCATCTAGGATGTAGGGAGATTGGTGAACCCCTATACTATGTCTCCCTAGTAGACAAGAAGATACAGAAGAAAATAGTTTGGTTTTGATGCACTTAGGGGCTTCATAGAAAAGTGGAAAATCCAAAACCCAGGATTAATCCTGGGAACTCATCTCCCATTCTGATAAGGGTGATTGGACCTAGGGAAAGGGGTGGGGGTGTTCAGGAAGGGTGAATCTGTGGGAGAAACAATGGAAGACAGGACTTACTTAGGACACTTTCCTCCAGCCTTATCTGGTGAGATTGGGGAAGCACTGACTTCCAAGACAGAATTTCAAAGCAGAGGGTCCATCCCGGGTCTTGTGCTAAAAATCATTTTGACGACCTGGTGGACCAGCTCAGTGACTTGCGAGCACATAGTCACGAGTGACCTGGATACAGTGGGCACGGTCCTGGCCACTGCGCTGTTTGGGCTTGACAACATCACACTTTAGGGTCCCCAGTCGCAGATTCGAAACCTGGCTGCACCACAGCCAGGTGTGTATGTATGAACCACATAAAGGGGTGCATCACCCCTGTCCCAGGACACTAGAAACAGATGTGAGTGCCACAAGGAAGAGATTCCGCACAAAACTACAGCTATCATGTCTGTGTCTCCACCAAGAATGTGCCCCATGCCCACAAGCAACAAAAAGCTCTGGGAGCACCACAGTCAGATGCTCACGCAGTCCCCAGTCCCTGGTTACCACAAACAACAGCAAAGCGAAGAGGATGGAAGAGATTTTGAAAAAGAAATACGGGGAGGCTGGAAGGATAGTAGAGTGGGTAGGGCGCTTGTCTTGCATGCTACTGACTAGGGTTCGACCTCCAGCACCCCATGTGGTTCCCCCCAAGCACTGCCAGGAGTGATCCTTGAGCGCAGAGTGGGGAGCACGCCTTTGGGTGTGGCAAACAAAGTTTTTTAAAACCTAACTTAATGGACCGTGAGTGTGGAAAGGTCAAACTGCAGCTGAATCTCATGAAGACAAATGTTCATGAAAAACGACTCATTCCTGACATTCTATTTGCTCTCAACAGAACGAACATCTCCAAATACAGCAGATATGTGTACCTAAGTCGAGAAATCAACATGACAAACGACCTGGCACCTGAGTTGCGCAGGAGGAAGAGAGCGGCCTGGAATGCCATCAAGAGTGTCGAAGAAATAGCTAAGAGGACGAAGAACCTCCGGTTCCGGGCACATCTCTTCGACTCCACCATTCTCCCTGCACTAACATATGCTTCAGAGACCTGGGCCCTATGAAAACAGGATGAGAACACTATTTGGGTCTCCCAAAGAGGAATCGAAAGAGCTATGCTTGGAGTAGCACACTTCACTCAAGTGAGAGAAGGAATTCGGAGTTTCAACCTCCATCAACGATGGAGAATCAGGGACGTTGTCTCATTTGCCAAGGCGTCAAAAATCAGATGCACTGGATACGTAATGCGATTTGAAGATGACTGCTGGACTAGAGCCATTACTAACTGGATTCCATGGGATGTCAAAAGAACGTGTGGCCCCCCCACCTACGAGATGGTCAGACTTCTTCATCAAAACCCTGAACAAATGATTTGAGGCTCTTCATGTTCCTGGAGCGAGCAGATGCCATTGGGCTACACTAGCATGTGACAGAACAAATGGAGACATTATTGGTGCCTGCTCGAGCAAATCGATGAGTAACGGGATGTCAAGTGATCAAGTGATCAAGTGAGGAGTGACAATGACTCCAATTCATTAGATGTCCTGCAGTATGGCTCAATGTCAGTGTCCTGCAGGAAGGGGGTGCACCAACACGCTCCTGGCTGGCTTTGACTTGGGGACAGAGTATCTGGGTCATTTTATCACCGGAGATAGGATTCAGCTGAAAAGTGAGATTGTGCTTGTCCACAGAGCCAGCAGAGATCAGTCTGAGTTCAGCTAACATTGTCTTGGCCCAAGATGATAACTTTTTGTCTTTGGGGCCTATCTGCTCCAGTCAGTCACTCTTACCTGGGGTAAGTCACTCTTACCTTGGGGTTCAGGGACTCATATGGACCAGCTGCAGACAAGGCAAGCACCTTTACCCCTTTACGATGTCTGACTCTGCAAGAGAACTTTTAAACGCTCAGAATGGAATCTCCCTGATGAGCTAGTCATCATTACGCACCTCTAGCACTGTAGCACTGTCCTCCTGTTCACTGATTTGATTTGCTTGAGCTGACCCAGTAACGTCTCCATCATGAGACTTGTTGTTATTGTGTTTGGCATATCAAATACATCACGGTAGCTTGCCAGGCTTTGCCGTGCAGGTGAGATACTCTTGGTAGCTTGCCGGGCTCTCTGAGAGGGGCGGAGGAATCAAACTCAGGTTGGCCCGGTCGGCCCTGTGCAAGGCAAATGCCCTACCCACTGTGTTATTGCTTCCCTATTGGGATAACATTGATTACCCTGAAAGTGTCTGGCAACTGCAGAGACTCTGTGATTGGAATTTGTATTGTATGTTTACAGTGAAAATATCCTTAATTAATCTCATTCTGAGGGCTAGAGAGATAGTACAGCAGGCAGGGCACTTGCCTTGCATTGAACCTGGTCCACCCAGGTTCAATCCCCAGTGTCCCTCAAGAACTGCCATGAGTAGTTCCTGAGTGCTGAACCAGGAGTAATACCTGAGCATGGCCAGGTGTGCCCCCAAACAAATAACAACTACACTCTCCTTCTGAACGTCATTTCAACATTTTTTTTTTTTTTTGTCTGTGTGGTCCACACCTGGCTGTGCTCAGGGATTACTCTTGGCTGGGCTCAGGGATCACCTGGGCTGGAACCGGGTCAGTCGGCCAGGTGCAAGGCAGATGCTCCACCCACTGTCCTATGGCTCCCGCCCCACCCTTTCAACATTTTTGGAAGTTCGCAAGTTTGCTTGTTTTCTGGTATGAAACTCTTTCTCACTGTCACTGTCATCCCATTAATCATCGATTACTCGAGTTGGCTCCAGTAGCATCTCCATTTGTCCCAGCCCTGAGATCTAAGCATTGTAAACTTTATGCTCTCCCCGCGGATGTGGCTGGTGTGGAAACTCTCACCACCATTAAATGTGCACGCTTCAGTCTTAAGAGTTCTGCCACGGTATAGATGCTCTCTTTAGAATTCTTGCCTCGACGTGCAAGACTTTTGCTTATAGTGCATCCTCCAGCCTAGCAACGGCCAGTGGTGGGGTTCAGGTCTTCTTCATCCGTATGGCCCCACACCCACTGCCCTAACTAGCCGGCTGACCAGGTGTGTGACTAGGAAAACTCTTGCAGGAAACCTGCATTCCAGGACAGGCGCCGCAGCGCCCCCTGCTGCCGGAGCCCGAGGAGTGCATCCTCCAGCCTAGCAACGGTTTCTATGTACAGCGCAGGGGGCGCAGGGCAGCGGGTCCATAGCCGCTCGCAACGGCCAGAGGGTACCCGGGGATCCTCTGATCCCGTTCCGTTATTCCGCACTCTCGGCCTGGGGTCTCCAGGACTAACGGCTGCCCGCTTCAATGTCAGCCAGTCGGAGTCGGGGAGAGGAGGACCCTCGGTTTGTTCCCCCGTGCCAGGAGGATAATCCTCACTCTGAACTAGATCATGCATTTGTGCCTTCAGCTCCGCTTTACAGCCCGGCCCCGGGCGCGGGGCTGTGATAGCCTCCTGGCCGACAGGTACTCACCTGGGTGGCCCACGGGAGCGCAGGACAGAACCTGGCCTGCGAGCGCGCTGGGCGGAGGGGGCGTGGCGCCACTGCCGGGTCAGGGCGTGGGCGGGGCCTAAGCAGCCAACTGGCTGATTGGCTACCCTCGGCCCCGCCATCTCGCTGATTGGACCGGCGGCCAGTCTTAGCCCACCCCCGTCTCATTATGGGAAGAAAGAACTGAAGAGTCGAAGTTGAGTTCTCTTTCCTCTCCGTTTCCCTCGGTTTTCTACTGCATGAATATATGCTGTTTCAGAGACTTGGGTTACCTGTCAGGAGATATCTACTTACGTAACTACTGAAACAACCTTTTGAGAAATGTGCATTGCATCCCGGATTAATTTATTCCCTCTTTTATACATAAATCAAAGAAAAGGTTTTCTCATCCTTATGCATTCAAAATTTTTCGAGTGCTGGCTTGAATCAGACACCATACTTACTGCATACTCTAATGTAAAGTCGGTAAGGCAATGCATTTCAGAGGAATAATGCTAGATATAATACGTTTAATACCAGACGAGTTAAAATAGTTAACATAAAGTATCTAATGTTATCTTTGGCACAGAACAGTTCAATAAATTATTTCTACCTCTCCTTGCATTGAAATTTAGACTAATAGGCAATGATAATGGTAAAACAAGTCTAATGTTAATGATATTTAGATGATGTCCATTGCCAATGCAGTACAGTGTTGAACTTGCGTATTTGTAAAAATTCAAATCTTGGAGTAATCCTTAGATTACTTTGCTAAACTGTCATGAGGAGCAGTATCTTGAGCTTTGGGTTATGTAGTCATTTCATGGCTCATGAAATGAGCCAGCAGAGTTCCTCCAGTATTCTGCCCTAAAATACTCAACCCACTATATTGTCACATCAGTTTACTCCCATCACATGGAGAGATCCTTGAGATTTGTGAGAATAGTTGCAATTCCACACTTCTCTGTAATTTCCCCTCCCCTCAACACCCCACCACTGTTTGGGGGGGAGGGGCCGGAAACCCCCCTAGCCTTGCTCGCAGCCCCTCTACCACTTGAGCTCATGCTCCGATAGATGTTTTGTTAACATGAGACAGATAATTTGTTCAATGTTAGAGACACACAGGCATTAATAGAAGTTGGACTATATGTCATCTTCAAAATAATGACTAGGGAGGTCAACTTGGCATTCCATGGTGAAGAAATGGGGGACAAGTGCAGTATAGATGTGACTATCCGTTTTACAGCCTTAAAAATTGGCGCAAAGTTTTAAATGTTTCTTCAGTAATTCAGCGTAGGCCAGTCCTTCTTGTTTATATCCAAAAGCAGAATTTTCTACTTTTGTGAATGATTATACCAGGGAAATTTCTACCTGCCTTAATTTATACTTGCTTTATCCACATAACCTGGGGCTTATTCTACCTCAGAGAAAGCAACCACTAACATTTCTGCCCAAGTTTAGAAAAAAAATCATTATAAGGACAGAAGGCTTACATCAAGTTGCATAAAGTACAATCCAAAACGATGTGTACATATAGTAAATGCACTGGCATACTCTATTCAAAGCAATAATCGAGTTTATAAAATTGGTAATGGAAAAAGTGGTTTCTAAGTATTACTCAGATCTTCAGAGAGCCTCGCAGAAGTCCAAGTTGTGATTATGAGTGTAGTTGGGGAAGCACCTTTCAAATGTCAGCATGTCGGATTATATACCACAAAATACCATAAATCATGCAAGTCAACAAAAATAATTTCTTTATACAAATGCTTATATCTTAAAGACTACATGTTTTTATAAGGGAAACAAAACAAAACCATAGGTATAGAGTTCTATTCACAACAGTAAGTATGCTAATCAAACTATATAACACTGAGAAAAAAGTCAGCAAATTCAAATATGAGAAGATATTCCTCTGAATTCCACATTTCACCGAGCATCAAAGACCACCACTGGAAAAAACTGTTAAGGAAAAAAAAATTTAAATGACATGAATGAGTTAACATTTTCAAGTCACTTCTTCATTTGCAATGAGTAGTTATTGCAAATACACATAGGAATGGAATCCATATTTCCTAAGACAACTGGAAATACACTAAATTTAAAAAAAGTTTACTTATCCCTTTCCTATGACAAAAGCCAAACCAGTGGACCAGAAAATCAATTTAAAAAGAAGTTAAAACTAGGTCATGAATGTAGCTCAGCAACAGAACACTTGCATGCATGAGACCCTAAGTTCCATCCCCAGCAGCATCCAACTCCCCCCAAAGTGAAAAACTTGATTTTAAATTAATGTGAGGGCCAGAGAGATAATATAGGAGATAAGGCAACTTCCTTGCTTGTGGGGCAAATGTGGTTCCTCCAAGCACTGCCAGGAGTGATCCTGATGCACAGAGCTATGAGTAAGCCCTGGGCACTGCTTGGTGAGGCCACCAAATCCAAAACAAACAATAAAAAAGACGTTGAAGCAGGCCAAGGAGGACATGGAGGAGAAAACCAGTAACACAAGTTCTCAAAGCTGAGCTCCTGATCTGAACCCAACAAAAATCATTATCCCTTAAAAACAACAACAGAGACAGAAAAAGAAAATATAAAACAGTATTTTCAGCTGGGGAGGTAGCTAAGTACAGAAAGGCATGCAGCACCATACTGAGGGCCTGTGTTGATTCCTAGCACCCCACCCCACCCCTAGCCCCTCACACATCAGACTTGTTCTAATAAATAAAATTCAGGGGTTGTGCAAGGGTTAAGGTGCTGCCTTGCACACAGCCACAGTCTGATCCTCGGCAGCACAATGATCCCCGGAGCAACTGCAGGAGTGATTCCTGAGCAGAGATCCAGGAGCTCTGATCACCACTAGGTGTGGCCCAATCCTGATCCCAAAACAAAGTTTCAAAAATTACCATTAGAAAACCACATAAATATTTATTCTTGATTGTGGACAAACACACAGGTCTTATTTCCTGCTCCCATTAGCTGAAAAACACAATATTTAGATATTTCTCTTTTGGGGGGCTGGAGCACAGCGGGTAGGGCGTTTGCCCCACACCCGACCGATCCAGGTTCGATTCCTCCATCCCCTGTGGAGAGCCCACCAAGCTACCGAGAGTATCCTGCCTGCATGGCAGAGACTGGCACGCTCCTCATGGCGTATTTGGTATGCCAAACACAGTTACAATAAGTCTCACAATGGAGATGCTACTGGTGCCCGCTTGAGCAAATCGATGAACAATGGGAGGGCAGTATAGTGCTACAGTGCTCTCTCTGGGGGGAGTTTTTAGGTACACTTGTCAGTGCTTTGGGTCACTCCCAGAAGAGGGTGGAGTTGGGGGGAGGGATGGAGGGGATCAGTCCCATCCTATGCAAGCACTTAATCCCTGCACTATTTCTGCAGCCCTCTATTTCTCCTTGTAGTTTTAGTTTATCCATATACTCAAACTTACAAATAAGCACCTAGCTAGAAATAGAACCCTTGGGCAGGAGAAACTGCTCACTGAGCTGTGGGGCAGGCTTTGTACACAGGGTCAGGGCTCAATCCCAAGAACCACACGGCCCCCACAACACTCAGCCGGGAGCAGACCCTCAGCAACGCTGGTGTGATAAGACAGAATCCTTCACAAATGGGTCTTCACTAATCCCCACACGTGCCCCCTTTCTTCTGCCTCCAGCTTAGAAAGCACAGTTGAAAGGATACATCGTTTAGTCCTTTTCTTGTACATAATTCTGTATCCACATTCTCTGCATCTGATTGGATCCCTGGATTTTATTTCATTTTCTGTGTGACATTCTGAAAAAGAAAATACGACCATTCAATGTCTAATGGGAAAGCACTACAGTCAAGCAAACTGTGTAGCAAAATATACTCAAGCTCAAGGTTATGTTAGCGTTAGCAAATAAGTTAAGGACGACAGAAAGAACAACTGTGGGCAACGCACAGTTCCAGGAGAGGAAACGACATCTGAAGATGAGGAACTTTTACAGCTGTCAAAGGGTTCTCCTTCGTCCCTTTGAAGGGAAACGTTATTGGAAACACAGCATAAAAGAATAAACACTGTCCACCGAGTCAACTCTTACCTCCACAGATATATATCATTGGCTGCTGCTTTGGGGGTTGAACGTCCTTCTGGGTGTCCATCGTTAGCTCCTGAAATCAGACTGAGACACTGAACATGGCAAAGGTGCCTCACAAGCCCACCCGACCTCCCATCTTTGCTCAGGGAGAACTAAAACTAAGTCCCAATTCCTAATCTGTCCTTTCCCTCCCCAATGTGTGGCTCTAAAGGAAACAAAACACCCCAGATTTCCTTATCCCCAACTTCGACGCGATAAAAGAGAAAACCACGCATGTCGGTTCATTTCGACGTCGCCTCCTAATTCACGCCCGGAGCTTGAGCGTCATCCTTCTCGTTTCACGACGAAGACACGGGGCCTCAGAGACCGGATCGCACGGGACTAGTGGGGCCCAAGAGGCAGCGGGATTCCGACCTGCCAAGCTCGGGTCGTCTTTTCGCCCTGGGACGAAGCCGTGTATCTCCACACCTTCGTCGTAAATTAAATGGCCGGGCAATTACATCGTTCTTTGGCCGGAGGGCGAGGACAGCGGGCAGGGCGCTGGCTTGCACGCGGCTGACTAGGTTCCATGGTCGGCACGCCATCGGGAATAAGTTCTGAGCATTGCCAGGTGTGACTCCCACACAAAACCCCAAATTATTTCCGTCCTGTCCTCTGTATGCATTAGAAGTGCCTGCTAGGGCCAAGGCAGGGGAAGATCAAGAAGTGACTCCAGCTAAGCAGCAAGAGTTCTAAGGAACTAGAAGCACGGCCCAGTCTCTCCCACCTCGAATGCCCGAGCCGGCGCATTTAAAGTCGTGCTGTCTTTCCAGTTCCATCCCGCACACTTACCTCCGAACCGCGCCGCCGCTGCGTCTAGGCTGCGGCCACACCAGCACCTCGCTCCCCTTCCCGGCTTCCGCCGGCTCCAGACACAGCCCCAGCCAACTTCCGGCGCTGGAAGACGACGTCAGAGCCACCGCCCCTTCCGCCCCGGCCGGTGCCAGGAAACCTGAACTGCGCGCGCGCGGTGCAGCCCGTGGCGGGGGTGGGGCGGGGGCGGGACGCGGCGGGGGATGGGCCGCGGTTGCCCCGGGTGGCCGAGCGGACCTGTGGCTGTTTCGATTTTCCATTAAAACGGAGCGCTTAAACCGAGTCCCGCGCGTCAGGCTGGTCTTTCTGACTCCTGAGGTCGCTGGGAGGTGACAGTCCTCGGGAGGACGGGGTTGGAAGGAGAAGCGTAGTGCCCCTAGCATGCTCGGCGAGCCGTTAACTGCCAGGGGCGCAGAGGAAGGGGCCCGGCCGCGCGTCTCACCGGGGAAAGGGAACGGAACGTTGTTTTTTCCAGTTGTGGAGCCGTGTGCTGGAGCTGGCCCCTGTTCATTTCAATTTCTCCTCTTCTCTCTCTCTCTCTCTCTCTCTCTCTCTCTCTCTCTCTCTCTCTCTCTCTCTCTCTCTCTCTCTCTCTCCTCTCTCAAGATACCTGATGGCCCTCTCACCCCGCCTTGCAGAGGCTGGCGTGAGGACAGCCACCGTATTAAAGCTAAGAGATGTGGGTGGCCGCGGTATTCCACTGTCCTGGACAGCCCTATGGATTTTGTCCCGAGGCAGAGAGATCCGCCCAGGCCCTTGCTGTGCATGCAAGGACCCCGGGTCAGAACCCAAGCACTGCATGGTGCCTACCTGGGCAGGGCAGACTGGACCAACAATATAAGATGAATGCTGTTGGCTTCACACCACTAATATTCGTTTGCTTCCTTCACTCTATCACAGATGGGAGAAGAAAGCGATTAACGTTTAGAGAAGAACCCAGTGTGAAATGTCATTATAATGAAGCAGAAACAGATTTCTTTCTCCTGTTTCCCCAAATTTTGAACTTTGAAAATCACCTCCAACTGTCCGCTTATTTTTGTTTGTTTTGTTTGTTTTGTGTTGGGGGTCACAGCTTTATTTATTTTTGTTTGTTTTGTGTTGGTGGTCACACCCGGCAATGCACAGGGATTACCCCTGTCTTATGTACTCAGGAATTACTCCTGGAGGTGCTGGAGGGACCGTATGAGATGCTGGGAATTGAACCCGGGTGGACTGCGTGCAAGGCAAATGACCTACCCACTGTGCTATTCCTCCAGACCTTCCAACTGTCCGCTTTAATAGAAAGATTTAACTTGATCTTTCCCATCGCCCTAGCCCCCCCCCCCCCATTTTTAAGTTTCCAGGGATACAGCATAAATTTTTGTGTCTCAGAATAACATCAGACACAAATATTCTAACTAACACCTTTGTTATAGAGTGCTTCTCAACCAAAGAGAAGGTAATCGATAATAGAGTCAAAATAAGCTTCCTTACAAGAAGTATTACATAGTACCTAACTAGGAACAACAGTGACGTGCTCCATAAAGGGAAGCATTAATAATCACAAACTGCTCTGGATTCTGACTCTACAATTGGGTTATCAAGCTGATTCTGATTTATCAGACTATGGAGAAGAGAATGGATCAATTTACATCGAACACAGTGGGAGTGGGTCCTGGGACTCATCAGAGGGGCAGGACAATGACAGTTGGAAGCAAAGAGATGGATAACTTTGTGTTGATCCTAAATTCGATATCATTTTTCCCTATCAGCAGGAACCTGAAGTTTCAGAATCACTATGGAGATTGCTTAGTAGAAACGTTTATCAACGGTAGCAGGTCATCTTTCTTGAACACTTACTATGTGGTAGACATCATTACGTCATTCTCACGGGGGGGGGGGGGGTGGGGGTGGGGGGCGTAGCGGCCTTGCCAACTGGAATACCAGTGCCTCTCAAGAGAAGCACAGGAGTCATAGTTACAGTGGGTAGGGTGCTTGCCTTGCATGTGCTAAGCCAGATTGGATCCCTGGCACCCCATATGGTCCCCCAAGCCCCACCAAAAGTGATCCCTGAGGACCACGGGGTGTGATTAGAAACCAAAAACCTAAGAGATGGTTATGGGGATGCAAGTTACTATTTCAACCTGAAAGTCTGATTCCTTTTTCTTTGGTTCATTTTAGCATAGCTGAATATCACAGTGATTAGAGGATCTGAAAAGTCTTCCATTCTCTTCTTTTTTGTGTGTGGGGGTGGGATTTGGCTCACACTGGCTGTGCTAAGGACTTATTCCTGACTCTGTGCACATGGATAGCTTTTCGCTGATGCTCAGGGGAATCATATGGGTGCTGAGGATCAAACTGGGGTTGGTTGGAGACAAGGCAAGCCTGTACTCTCTCTTTTTTTTTTTTATAATTTTATTTATTGAATCACCGCGAGAGCAGTTACAAAGCTTTCAGGTCTAAGGTCGTACGATGAAACACCCGTACCTTCACCAGTGCCCATGCTCCACCACCAAAAACCTCAGTATACCCCCATCCCACACCCTCCCCCACCTGTGGGGCAGATGAATTCCACATTACTCTCTCTCTACTTTGAGCACACTCAATATTTCAATACCAGACCCACCATTATTATTTGAGATTTTACTCCAACACTCAGATCTGCTGAGAAGGCAACAGTAGAAAATTTGTGTTCTATTACTGGTTACGATGTCATATGATGTCACGTGGCTGCAGTAGGGCCGCACTGTGTAAACACACAAAAAATGTTCGGTAGTCTCAGACCATTTCCCCACTCCATGGAGGTCGATGGTGATGGTCAGGCGAAGGAAGGAAGGAAATGAGGGCCAGGCTGGTTGGTCTTAGCAGCAGTTTATTACATGGAAGAGATGTGTGTCATGGAGGCCCCAGGATCTCTCAAGCACATGTACCTTTGTTCTCTCAGCTTCTGTCCTCAGTCCCATCTTCCCAGGTTCTCTGATGCACATGTCCCCAGAAAGCCCTGAAATCTCCCTTATACAGATCATAGTACCTCTAAAGGGTGCAATATTGTGAGGTCATCAAAAGGAGTTACAGAAAGAACATTGAGGCAGCAAACCATACATTGTTTCTTTACATCCACAGGCCAGTAATCCTGGCCTCACCTTTTACAAGCTACAAGCACTTGGATTAGCACAACAAAGACCAGTCTGCTAGAGCTTGGAATCTACATCTCCAAGATCAGTCTGCCTGGAGCCAGGCATCTACATCCCAAAGATCAGGCCTGGTTTAGCACCTGGGATCTGCATACCTAAGACCAGCTAGGTTCCTGTGAGATAAGGGAAACTGCCTCAATATACTGAAATCATTTACTGAAGGCAGTTTGAAGGGGAGAAAGTTCAGTCTCATCCAAGCTAGTCAGGACACACAGGAAAACTGCTTCTAGGACAGATCAACCCACCCTAGAACAGATTTCCCTGGATGTGTTTCTCCTCTCCTTGTCCGACCAACATATAAGCATACATAATATAAATCATTTTGTATGGACACAGTAAGAAATACTTTTGAGCTTATAGAATTGCTCTCCTAGGGCCATCTCGAT
Organism: Sorex fumeus; assembly: GCF_029834395.1. Taxonomy (NCBI): domain Eukaryota; kingdom Metazoa; phylum Chordata; class Mammalia; order Eulipotyphla; family Soricidae; genus Sorex; species Sorex fumeus. The sequence continues at coordinate 80,126,999 of NW_026606059.1, forward strand.
CTCAGACTGCAGTGCTCAGGCCAGATATCTTTCCTATTCCTAGCAGCAGGGTCCTAGTCTCGTCATTACTTTTGGATCATGACAGCATTTGCCTATGATCAAACTCTTAACCTATAGTTAAGAATCGTGACACCTTGGCCTGGCCCATCGCGATGCCAGGGTAGCACATAACTTACCAGGTTGCCCTGGTTCCATCCAGTCCCTTGTCGGGACCCTGCCCTTGGAGTGCTAGGAAGTGAGGGCAACTGAGTCTTAAGTTGAGAAGGCAGATGCCCAGGATTGAATAATATTCAAGGCCAATCAACTCCTAAGTTACAAAGCATAATATTAACGCTCTTCCTGTATCCATACAAAAAGGCCATTGTCTTATAGTAAACTATTCAAAAGACATGAGAGGAGAAAAGCAATATTAGCTTACAGTACAAGTTCAGCGTCCTAGAAGGATGAGACCTTACAAATTGGTTGGGGAAAAGAGCATAGAAGTAGTTACAAAGTAATGGGAGTGACTCAGGAGCACTGTGATAGGTGCAACCTGATAAACCTAAGCTCCTTGTATTCCAACACCACACGATTTTGAAATTTCGAAATTTTAACACTTAAATCTGGAGGGATTTCTGCCAAAAGCCACTGGGTTTCGAGATTTGCTCCTGAGTCTCTGGGATCATGGCCGTTGAGCAACTTGATTAGGAGCCAGAGAGGCCATTCGTGGGCGATGACTTGGGGTCTCGTTGGGATGGGGAGGACAGGCCCGGCTCAACCCCCATCCTGTGAGACCCAACAAGTTTCGTCACTGGGGGTCCAGACCTGACTGTCCAATGGCCTCTGGAGGATGATGGCCACCGAGCCGCCAAGGGGGAGCAGGCGGAGGGACAGCACCCTTTTCCCCCTGGGGTGGCCCGGCAACAGTAACCTACTGTGGGGTCCGGATGCATTTCTGCCTACTGTGGGGTCCGGATGCATTTCTGCCAAAAGCCGCTGGGTTTTGAGATTTGTTTCTGAGTCTCTGAGATCAAGGCCGTTAAGCAGCTTGATCAGGAGCCAGAGAGACCGTTCGTGGACGATGACTTGGGGTCTCGTTGGGGTGGGGAGGACAGGCCCAGCTCTCCCCCCCCCCCCATCCCGTGAGGCCCAACAAGTTTCATCACTGCGGGTCCAAGCCTGACTGTCCAATGGGCTCTGGAGGATGATGGCCACCGAGCTGCCAAGGGGGAGCAGGCAGAGTGACAACACCCTACCCTCCCTGGGGTAGCCTGGCGACAGTAACGTACTGTGGGGTCCGGATGTATTTCTGCCAAAAGCCACTGGGTTTCGAGATTTGTTTCTGAGTCTCTGGGATCATGGCCATTTAGCAGCTTGATTGATCAGGAGCCAGAGAGGATGTTCGTGGGCGATGACTTGTGGTCTCGTTGGGGTGGGGAGGACAGGACAGGCTCCACCCCCATCCCGTGAGGCTCTGTGTGTCTTGTCACTGGGGACCTAAACCTGACTGTCCAGTGGCCTCTGGAGGATGGCGGCCATTGGGCCGCTGGGGGGAGCAGGCCAAGGCATGAAACCTATTCCCACATGGGTTGGCCCAGCACCGGTAACCTACTGCAGGGACCAAACGCATTTCTGTCAAAAGCTGCTGGGTTTCGAGATTTGTTTCTGAGTCTCTGGGATCATGGCCATTAAGCAGTTCAATCAGGAACCAGAGAGGCCATGCCTCCAATTATACATCTGAGCCAGAGGTGGTTTGTGGGTGTGTTTCCCACATACCTAATTTTTGGCCGTTTACTTTCTTGGTAAACTTTGCCCCAAGTTTTTGGGGTCTGGCCAAAGGCACAGCAGCAATTTTGGGGTATCTGGAAGTCTGAAGGCGCCATGAGGCTGTTGATGCACTCTCCTCACAGGTACAGATTGACCTGCTGGCGGCACCATACCCCCCCTGTACTTTCTTAAGCCCTGTACTATCTCTCAGTCCTTCCATTGTTTTATGAGAAGCATTAAGTCTTGTGGAAAGCAGACAGATTTTAGAATTCTGTGATTAGTTGTGGGCTGATATAAAATCCAGAGAGGGAAACAAGAAGGTGAAAGACTGGTAGGTAAACAGCAAGAAAATATCATGCTTTTTATTTTTATTAATTTTTAATCGATATGTCAAACACAGTAACAACAAAGTCTCCAATGGAGACGTTACTGGGCCCACTCGAGCAAATCGATGAACAACGGGAGGACAGTGACAGTAACAGTGAATCTTGAAATTTTTAATTTTTATTTTATTTATTTTTATTTATTGTTTGTTTGTCCTTTTGGGTCACACCCAGTGATGCTCAGGGGTTACTCCTGGCTCTGCACTCAGGAATTACCCCTTGGGACCATATGGGTTGCCGGAGATTGAAACTGGGTTGGCTGTAAGCAAGGCAAACGCCCTCCCCACTTCAGCCCCATAGCATGCTTTTTAACAGAGGTTTATTGAGATTAAATATCTCTTAAAATAATTTAATGGATATTAAACACAACATATCTGGATGCATAATCTCTATAGCACTCTAACCCTGGATAACCTGTGTCTTTTTGAAGGGAGCGGGGAGGGGAGTTTTGGCCATATTTTACTCTGGGCTAAGGAGCTGTTCCAGGAGGTGCCTCAGACTATGCAGTGCCTCAGGGACAATGAATTGCCACGTGAAAGGCAAGTGACTTACCATCTGTGCTATCCCTGCAACCCACTGGAGGGATTTCTATAGTTCAGAGCTGCTACACCAATCCCTTCAGCAAGGTCTTTCCTCTTAAGGTGGTATACACAAAGTAAGGGGCAGGGTTGGGATCCCAATACCCTCTCCAGGCTGGTGAGCATCCTGTTCCTGAGTTTACCATTAAGGAGCAGACTTTGCGTCTAGGGCTCGTTTTGACCCTGGGCTCATTCCAGTAGGATGCCTCATTTAGGATCTAGATAGAGAATAAAAAAAACAGGAAAGGGAGACCAAAAAAGGCTGCCATGAACAGAAGGATAATACCTGAACATGAATAGAAGGTAATCATAGCCACCTTTTAGATGCCTGGATATACTTAATCTTTAAAAATGGATGGTCACGGTCATGGTCCTCCCGTTATTCATCGATATGCTCTAGCGGGCCCAGTAACATTTCTATCGTGAGACTTGTTGTTACTGTGTTTGGCATATCGAACACATCACGGGTAGCTTGCTAGGCTTTGCTGTGTGGGCGAGAGACTCTTGGTAGCTTGCTGGGCTCTCCGAGAGGGGCGGAGGAATCGAACTCGGGTCGGCCATGTTGGCTGCATGCAAGGCAAACACCCTACCCTCTGCGCTATCGATTATAAATTATTACTTCTTTTGTTTTGGGGTTACATTTGGCTCTGCTCAGGCCTTATTCCTGGCTTTGCACTCAGGAATCATTCCTGGCATTGCCCAGGGGTGCCAGGAATCAAACCCGTGTCGCCGTGTGCAAGGCAATCACTCTGACAGCTATACTGTCCCTCTGGCCCCAATTGTGACTATTTCACTCTTTTTTTTTTTTCCCCCTTTATTTTATTTTATTTTTTTTAAAGTTGTAGATTTACAATTTTTTGTGCTTTGGTTTCAATTATACAATGATCAGATACCCATCCCTCCACCAGTGCCCATTTTCCACCACCATGGATAATATCCCTCCCACCCCCATCCCCCCATCCCCCCGTCTCTGTGGCAGGGCAATCCCCTGTGTTCTCTCTCTCCTTTTGGGTGTTGTGGTCTGCAAAAGAGGCATTGAGTGGCAAACATGTTCAGTCCATAGTCTACTTTCGACATGCATCTCCCCTCCTGGGAGGATCCTCCAAACATCCTTTATTTGGTGCTCCCTTCTCTATCTGAATAGCCCTTTCCTCTAGGATACCCGGCTGGCCTCTAAGTTATGGAGTAATCCTCCTGGTGCTGATCTCAGCTATTCTTGGGTATTAATCTCATACTTTGTTACTTTATATCCCCCAGATGAATGCAATCTTTCTATGTCTATCCCTCTCTTTCTGACTCATTTCGCTTAGCATGATACTTTCCATATTGTACCACTTGTATGTAAATTTCATGACTTCATCTTTTCTAACAGCTACATAGTACTCCATTGTGTAGATGTACCAAAGTTTCTTTAACCAGTCATCTGTTCTTGGGCATTCAGGTTTCTTCCAGTTTCTGGCTATTGTAAAGAGGGCTGCAATGAACAAACAAGTGCAGATGTCACTTCGACTATACATTTTTGCCTCTCTGGGATATATTCCCAGGAGTGGTATTGCTGGGTCAAATGGGAGCTCAATTTCTAATTTTTTGAGAATCGTCCATACTGTTTTCCAGAAGGGCTGAACCAGTGGACATTCCCACCAACAGTGAAGGAGTGTCCCTTTCTCGCCACATCCACGCCAGCATCGGTTGCTTTTGTTCTTTTGAATGTGGGCCAGTCTCTGAGGTGTGAGATGGTATCTCATTGTGGTTTTGATCTGCATCTCCCTGATGATTAATGATGTAGAGCATTTTCTCATGTGCTTTTTTGCCATTCGGATTTCTTCTTTGAGAAAGTTTCTGTTCATTTCATTGCCCCATTTTTGGATGGGGTTGGATGTTTTCTTCTTGTGGAGTTTAATCAGTATTTTGTATATCCTGGATATCAACCCCTTGTCAGATGTGTATTCGGTGAATATCCTTTCCCATTCTGTAGACTGTCTTTGTATTTTGGTCACTGTTTCTTTGGAGGTGCAGAAGCTTCTTAGTTTAAGATAGTCCCATTTATCTATCTCTGTTTTCACTTGCTCGGCCAGTGGCGTGGCATCTTTGAAGATACCATTAGCTTCAATGTCATGGAGGGTTTTGCCAACTTTGTCTTCAATGTACCTTATGGTTTCTGGTCTGATGTTGAGGTCTTTAATCCATTTTGATCTTACTTTTGTACATGGTGTTAGGCAGAGTTCTGAGCCTATTTTTTTGCATGTAGCCGTCCAGTGATGCCAACACAATTTATTAAAGAGGCTTTCCTTACTCCACTTCACATTACTTGCACCTTTATCAAAGATTAGATGAGCATATGATTGAGGAGAAATGTCAGTGTATTCAACCCTGTTCCATTGGTCTGCAGTTCTGCCTTTGTTCCAGTACCATGCTGTTTTAATTATTACTGCTTTGTAGTACAGTTTGAAGTTCGGGAGGTTGATTCCTCCCATTTTCTTTTTCCCAAGAATTGCTTTAGCTATTCGTGGGGGCTTATTGTTCCATATAAATTTCAAGAGTGTTTGCTCCATTTCTTTGAAGAATGTCATGGGTATCCTTATAGGGATTGCATTGAATTTATACAATGCTTTCGGTAGTATTGCCATTTTGACAATGTTAAGTCTCCCGACCCATGAGCAGGGGATATCTTTCCATTTCCTCATGTCCTCTTTTATTTCCTGAAGTAGCGTTTTGTAGTTTTCTTTGTACAGGTCCTTTACTTCCTTAGTTAAGCTGATTCCTAGGTACTTGATTTTCTGGGGCACAATTGTGAATGGGATTGTTTTTTTCATGTTGCTTTCTTCTCTCTCACTGTTTGCGTATAGGAAAGCCATGGACTTTTGGGTATTGATTTTATAACCTGCAACTTTACTATACGAGTCTATTGTTTCTAAGAGTTTTTTGGTGGAAGTTATTGGGTTCTCTAAGTAGAGTATCATATCATCTGCGAATAGTGAGAGCTTGATTTCTTCCTTTCCTACCTGGATGCCCTTAATATCTTTTTCCTGCCTAATCGCTATTGCAAGTACTTCCAGTACTATATTGAACAGCAGTGGAGAGAGTGGGCATCCCTGTCTCGTCCCTGATCTTAGAGGGAAGGCTCTCAGTTTTTCCCCATTGAGGATGATGCTTGCTGTAGGCTTGTGGTAGATGGCTTTAATTATGTTGAGGAAGGTCCCCTCTATACCCATTTTGGCTAGGGTTTTCATCATAAAGGGGTGCTGGATCTTATCAAATGCTTTCTCTGCATCTATTGATATGATCATATGCTTTTTATCTTTTCTTTTGTTGATATGGTGGATTATGTTGATTGATTTCCGAATGTTGAACCATCCTTGCATCCCTGGGATGAATCCTACTTGGTCATGGTGTATGATCTTTTTGATGAGTAGTTGGATTCTATTTGCTAGTAGTTTGTTGAGGATCTTTGCATCTGTGTTCATCAGGGATATCGGCCTGTAATTCTCTTTCTTTGTGGTATCTCTGTCTGCTTTTGGTATCAGTGTGATATTTGCTTCGTAGAAACTGTTTGGAAGTGTTTTTGATATTTCAATTTCGTGGAAAAGCTTAAAGAGTATTGGGAGTAAGTCCTCTTTAAAGATTTGGAAGAATTCACTAGTGAATCCATCCGGGCCAGGACTTTTGTGCTTGGGGAGACTTTTTATTACCATTTCAATTTCCTTGATGGTGATAGGTCTGTTCAGGTATTCCAGGTCTTCTTGGTTCAGCCTTGGGAGTCTGTAGGAGTCTAGGAATTTATCCATTTCCTCGAGGTTTTGATGTTCCGTGGCATAAAGCTTCTCAAAGTACTCCCTGAGGATCCTCTGAATTTCTGTGGTTTCTGTTGTAATGACCCCCGACTATTTCACTCTTACCAAAACCTCTTTCTTTAGTTCTCTTAACTCTAAATACAATATATATACATATATATGTATATATGTATTGTATTTTAGCCATTCATAGCAGCGTTGAGGGGGTTACTCCTGGTGGTGCTTGTGGGACCACATATGGTCCTGGGGGTTCAACTGGGCACCACTGTGTACCGCTTCTTAACTCCTATACTCCCTCTGGTCCCAATGTTATTAACATTATTAATACTTTATGCTTTAATACTTAATGCTAATTTAATGATTATGCTTTAATAATACTTTAATACTTAATGCTAATTTTAATACTTTATGCTTTAATGGGCTGGAGTGATAGCACAGCGGGTGGGGCGTTTGCCTTACACGAGGCTGACCCAGGTTTGATTTTTCTGTCCCTCTCGGAGGGCACGGCAAGCTACCGAGGGTATCCCGCCCCCACGGCAAAGCCTGGCAAGCTACCCATAGCATATTCAATATGCCAAAGACAGTAACAACAAGTCTCACAATGGAAATGTCACTGGGCCCTCTCAAGCAAACCGATGAACAAGGTAAGGACAGTGCTACAGTGCTATACTTGATGCTAATTCAGCATAATCCATCCTTCTCCCAAACCCTACTCTGACCCAAACCCCATTCTATAAACGGTATTTAGCGTTAAACTAGGAACTAGCATTCTATAAACGGTATTTAGCGTTAAACTAGGAACTAGCAGGATTACAGAAAAAGACTAAGGAACTAGTTAGTGGGGAGGAACAGGGCGGAGTGGGCGGGGCACAACGGGCCGGGCAGGGCTTGGAGAGATGGTGCGGGCGCAGCGGGACTGGGCGGGGCACAAAAGAGGCTGGTCACTGCGCTCTGGTCCTGGGAGGGAAGGGAAGGGGCCCAGAGGCATGGGGCGGGGCCTAGGGGTGGGGCGGGGCCTAGGCGAAGGGGCGGGGCCGAACGGGGCGGGGCGCGCTGCGTTGCGTGGTGGGGCGGGGCGTAGCGGTTGCTCTGGCGGGCAGTTCAAACCGCAGCAGGGAAACGCGGCGCCGCCAAGCCAACCCGGCGTGGGGGTTGCCATAGCCCCGCATCCCGGGGGACGAGGCGTGGCTCCTCCTCGGCGTGCCCGCGGCTGCCGCCTGTCCCCCCGCGGGCCACCTCGGCCGCCGACCTGGGCCACCTCCCGCTGGGGCGGCGTCGCGGGGCGTCCAGGTGGGCGGGGGCGGCGCCCCTCAGGCTCTGCCTCTAGGTGGGCTTTGGAGAGGCCCCGAAATCAAGCCGCCCTCCGCTTCCTGCTCTCCAGGTGACGCCCACTCCCCCCAGGGGGAACCGTTAGCTGCCCCCCACACGCCCCCACTTGACACTCCGGGCGTAAACCAGCCAATGTCGGCGCCGCGCGGCCCCTCCGCCTCCACGTGTGCCCCCCTGTCCACAGCGGCCGCAGCAAGCCGACAGCCGGGTGACTAGGTCCCGGCAGGCGCAGGGGACCCTGCCCTCGGCCTTGGCCCGCGTTCCGAGCCCCCCGCAGCACGAGCGGCGGCGCGCCAGGGTCAGCGGCGCGGATGCCGCGGGAGTTTGCAAGGCCGGGGGCAGCTTCGCTGGTTTGGAGCCCACGTTGCTTTGACGTCCCGGAGCTGCGGGCTGCCGGCTGGTAAGACTGTAGCAGAGGAGGGACGTTTCCTGCGGCAACCTGACCCGGGGCTGCGGTTCAGACCGAGCTCGGCGGGAGTTTTTCTCGGCTCTCCTAGCTGGGGGCCGGTGTGAGAGCGTTGCGAGAGGCTTGCTAATGACTGCTCGCTGGAGTGGGGAATGAGTCGAATGCAGCAATTCTACAAGAAACCCGGGATTTCGCTTAAAGTTTTTTTTTTTTAGTTAGTTTTTGCTTTTGGGGGGTCACACCTGGTGGTGCTCAGAATCGACTCCTGGTTCTGTACTCAGGAGTCGCGCTTGGAGGTGCTGGGGGATCAGGCTGTGTCCATGAGCTCCAGCTGACCGAGCTATCTCTCTGCCCCTTTAAGGTTATTTTATTATTATGGAGGGGGGCGGTTTGGGTCACACCCGGTGATGCTCAGGGTTTACTCCTGACTCTGCGCTCGGGATCATTCCTGGCGGGGCTCGGGAGACCATATGGGGTGCAGGAGATTGAACCCGGGTTCATGTATAAGGCGAGCACCCTGCTGGCTGTACTGATTTTCCCCCTTGGACTGTGGTGCTCAGGGATCACTCCTGGCTGACCGCGGGGTGGGGGCCGTATGACACTTCAAAGGTGAACAGGAATTTTGTTTTGTTTCATTTAGTGTTTTTTTCCCCAAAAAACACTAGCTATAACAAGTGACATATGACATTTAGGAAGCCACGCTCATCTCTGCATCCTCACTTGTTCTAGAGCTTGCCTCTCAAGCCTCCCAAATTCTAGCTCGGTGATACACCTAATGGTGAAGGAGCAAAATAGTTTGGTTTTACTTTTAATATTTTTCCAGTTTTTGGCACACATCCCACAGGCAGGGCAGTCCACAGGACTTACTCCTGGCTCCAGACTCAGGGATCACTCCTGACCAGGCTCAGAGGACCATATGTGGTGCCTGAAATAGAACCCTGGGTGGCCTTGTGCAACGCAGTCCTCTTACCTGTTATACTTTCTTTCAGGGCCCCTAGTTTTAATCGTACCAAATAGGGGGAGGGAAAAGTGTTTCTGTTAGAACTGGTGGGGTGGGAGATCCTTTGGGTGAAAATGTGTAATTGGTGGCACTCAGGTTCTCACTCCTGACTCTGTGCTCAGGATCCACTCCTCTCCCGAAAGGGCTTAGGGGACTCATGGGATCATATCAAGTAAATCATGTGCAAGGCAAGAGCCTGAGCCCCTGTATGATCTCTCCAGCATATTTCTAGCTTAAAAGTTAATATTTGAAAACAAAAAATTGCCTTAAGAGGCAATGCAAAATTATTGACAGCAGTGTTAACTGCTCTGGGCTGGGAAATTGGCAGTGATTTTCACCTTCTGAGCTGACAGAAACCTGAAGACTTAGCACAGAGAAAGGTAGAGAAGTCTAGTAGCAGTGATTTTCTTTAGTTTTTATTGTTCAGCCATTCTGGGCTTGGGCCCCATATAAGGTGCCAGGGATCGAACCCAGGTCAGTCATGGGCAAGGGAAGTGCCTGAGCCCACTGTACTATTTCCCCAGCGCCAGTAATGATTTTCTAATAATCCGTTATGCCATAAGGAGTTTTTTTGTGGCCCAAACAGTTATTTATTTGTAAGAAGTTCATTCATTCATATGTTAAATCTGATGGAAGTTAGGTATAAATTAATTTCTTTCCCTTTATAATCAAATACAGTTTATCTTCAGAGGATAGGATTTTTATTTTTATTTTTTTCTCTGGTGAAGTGTATTGAATCCAGGTCTTCATACTTGTAGCACTGAACTTCATTACCAGCCTCTTTTCAGGATTTTTTTATTCCCTTTGTCTTTTTGCAAAGCACTTTTTCAACTAATAAAAATGGTATCTAATTTTATTTTAAATTAAAAAAACATTAATAATATTATGCTTGATTTTGTTATTTTGTGGTTACTCCCAGGACCTCTTAATAAAGGGAAATTATTCATTTGGTCTGGAGAAAACTTTAAAAGAATTATCATTTTCTTTTCTTTGTTTTTTTTTTTTTTTTTTTTTTGCTTTTTGGGGTCACAGGAATTACTCCTGGCGGTGCTTGGGGGACCATATGGGATGCTGGGATTCGAATCCGGGTCGGCTGTGTGCAAGGCAAATGCCCTACCCGCTGTGCTATTGCTCTAGCCCAACCATTTTAATGCCTTCTGAATAATCTAGAAAAATATCAGTGACTGTGATTTTCTTTGCTTTGCTTTGAGTTGGATTTAATTTGTGTTTCTGAGGAGAAGCAAATATGACATATTGAAAACATCAAGG